>NC_083343.1:56550975-56559260 GCF_019175385.1 Lycium barbarum | reverse complement strand
GTAGTTGTGATTTGTGATCGTCGTACTATAATTGATTTGCATTAGTTAGAAATGGTGGATTTTGATGTTATTATTGGCATGGATTGGTTGGCTTCTTGCTACGCCAACATTCATTGTAGAATGAAAATGGTTCGTTTCCAATTTCCGGGAGAACCAGTTTTAAAATGGAAAGGAAATACGACGTCACCGAAAGGTAGGTTTATTTCCTATCTAAAGGCAAGGAAAATGATCACGAAAGGTTGCATTTACCATCTAGTTCGAGTTTAAGATGTAGAAGCTGAATCACCGACTCTTTAGTCAGTTCCTGTAGTAAATGAATTTCCGGATGTGTTCCCGGAAGAGCTTCCAGGCCTTCCTCCCGAGCGGGAGATTGATTTTTCTATTGATGTGTTTCCTGGCACTAAGCCTATATCTATTCCTCCCTATAGAATGGCACCCGCAGAATTGAAAGAGTTGAATGAGCAGTTGAAAGACTTGCTTGAGAAAGGCTTTATTAGGCCTAGTTCATCCCTGTGGGGAGCACCCATATTGTTTGTCCGAAAGAAAGATGGCTTCTTGAGAATGTGCATTGATTATCGGCAATTGAATATGGTGACGATTAAGAATAAATATCCTCTCCCGAGGATTGATGACTTTTTTGATCAATTGCAAGACGCCAAATGGTTTTCGAAGATAGATTTGAGATCCGGATATCACCAAGTGAAAGTTAGGGAGAAAGATATCCGTAAGACAACTTTTAGAACATGATATGGTCATTTTGAGTTCAGGGTAATGTCATTTGGGCTAACTAATGCACCGGCAGTGTTTATGGATTTGATGAACAATGTGTTCAGGCCCTTTCTGGATTTATTTGTGATTGTATTCATCGATGATATCTTGGTGTATTCTAGATCCGAGGCAGAACATGCGGATCATTTGCGTACTATCCTTGGAGTTCTTCGAACTCGAGAGTTGTTTGTAAAATTCTCCAAGTGTGAGTTTTGGTTGAACACAGTGGCATTTCTGGGGCACATTGTTACCACAGAAGGTATTCGAGTGGATAGTCAAAAGATTGAGGCAGTGAAGACTTGGCCAAGGCCCACAACTCCTACGGAGGTTCTTAGCTTTCTGGGCTTAGCAGGTTATTACAGGAGATTCGTTGAGAGCTTTTCTTCTATTTCTACACCACTCACAAAGTTGACCCAGAAATCAGCAAAGTTTCAATGGACAGATGCTTGTAAACGTAGTTTCCAAGAGTTGAAAGGTAGATTGACTTCCGCCCCAGTCTTGACACTTCCAGAGGGATTGGAAGGATATGTTGTTTATTGCGATGCTTCAGGTGTCGGGCTAGGCTGTGTATTGATGCAACAAGGCATGGTGATTGCGTATGCTTCTAGGTAATTGCGGAAACATGAGAGGAATTACCCTACCCATGATCTAGAATTGGCTGCAGTGGTTAATGCATTAAAGATATGGAGACATTATTTATATGGTGTCCATGTGGATATTTATACAGATCATAAGAGTCTTCAGTATATCTTCAAGCAGAAATAGTTGAATTTGCGGCAACGACGATGGTTGGAATTGCTAAAAGACTACGATGTCGATATCATGTATCACCCCGGAAAGGAAAATGTTGTGGCTGATGCCCTTAGCCGCAGATCTATGGGAAGTTTATGTGCTGTACGACCAGAGAAAAGAGAAATGGCTCGTGAGCTCCAGCAACTAGCTAGTCTAGGAGTTCGAGCAGTGGACTCAGGTAGCAAGCGAACTAATATTCAGAATTCAGCAGTCTCATCGCTAGTAGTAGAAGTGAAGAAGTGACACTACGAAGATTCCATGCTAATGCATTACAGGGATACACTCCCTCAGAAAGAGGAGTCATCATTTGAGCTTTTAGGAGACGGAGTTCTCCGATGTCAAGGCAGATTATGCATTCCCAATGTGGCAGATTTACGTCACCAAATATTGAGAGAAGCTCATTGTTCCCGTTATTCTGTTCACCCCGGTGCGACGATAATGTATCATGATCTTAAGTCTATATAATGATGGAATGGAATGAAGAAAGATATAGCGGGATTCGTAGCTCAATGTCCCAACTGTCAGCAAGTGAAAATCGAGCACCAAAAGCCGGGTGGATTGTTGCAAGCCATAGAAATTCCAACTTGGAAGTGGGAAGTAATTAACATGGACTTCATTGTAGGCTTACCCCGTTCTCGACGTAAGTATGATTATATATGGGTGATTGTGGATAGGCTCACAAAGTCAGCTCATTTCTTACCGGTCAGAATGACCTATGTGGCAGAAGATTATGCAAGGCTTTATATTAAAGAGATAGTGAGACTCCATGGTATTCCCGCATCTATTATCTCTGATAGAGGGACTCAGTTTACAACAAATTTTTGGAAGTCTTTCCAAGAAGGTTTAGGGACCCAAGTGAGCCTTAGCACGACATTTCACCCGCAGACCGATGGGCAAGCTGAGCGTACCATTCAGACTCTTGAAGATATGTTACGGGCATGTATGCTAGATTTTGGAGGTAATTGGGATGACCATTTGCCGCTCATTGAATTTGCTTACAATAATAGCTATCACTCTAGCATTCAAATGGCACTGTATGAAGCCCTATATGGGCGGAAGTGTAGATCCCCAATTGAGTGGTTTGAACCAGGAGAGACTAAGTTAATAGGGCCTGACTTGGTCCAGCAAGCCATAGAGAAAGTCAAGCTCATACCAGATCGGTTATTAGTTGCTCAAAGTCGTCAGAAGTCCTATGCAGATAATCGTCGAAGGGACTTGGAGTTCCAGGTTAAAGATTGGGTATTCTTGAAAGTGTCGCCAATGAAGGAAGTCATGAGATTTGGCAAAAAGGGGAAGCTTAGTCCCCGATACATTGGGCCCTATGAGATTGTACGAAAGCTAGGCAAAGTGGCCTATGAGCTAGAGTTACCTCCGGATTTGGAGTCAGTCCATCCAGTTTTTCATGTCTCAATGCTTCGGAAATGTGTTGGAGACCCTACTAAGATCATGCCAATAAGTGATGTGCAGGTGATAGAAAAGTTGACTTATGAAGAAGTACCATTGCCATACTAGATAGGCAAGTACGGAGGCTTAGAAACAAAGAGCTGACCTCAGTTAAGGTTCTATGGAGGAGTAGTATACGAGAGGAAATGACATGGGAACCGGAAGAAAGTATGCGATCCAGATACCCGCATTTATTCCAACCCCCAGAAGAGATTCAAGATGAAACACTAACGATATAAGGTATATATGCTTACTTTTCATGCTTTTGGTTGTGTGTGGCCATAGATATGTTAATATTGTGATGTAGCCCTGTGAGGCGATGATATATGGGTTGTTGTGGCAGGTTGGTAGCGCCAAATTACAGGGGAAACTCTGGCAAAATTTTCGCAGGATCCCGAGTGTTTAACATTCGAGGACGAATGTTCCAAAAGGGGGGGAGTATGTTACACCTTGAAAATTTTCCCCGCGAACGTACAGTGGATAGGCTAACAAAGGGCATAGCGTGTACGATGTTTTAATAAGAAGGGAACAACGTTTTACGACCTTAAGTAAGATTCCAAAGGCAATTGCAATAAGAGATAGGGTATGCTCCATAATGACTAACTATAGGTTCTGAAAATGTGGAAAGTTGTAGATTTGCACTTTGGCCAGTTGATCGTAAAATGAAATACGGACCGTAAAGTAGTTTACGGGCCGTAAACTGCCATGTCGTATTTAAACTTCCAAAACTTCAACTTTCTGTCAAATGCTTGACTGGTTAAAGACGACTTGAAATACGGATCGTAGACCGAAATACGACCCGTAAACTATGTTCGTAAATCACCATGTCTCAGCCTGACTTTCTGGTTCTGTTATGATTAAATATGTCCACGAAATACGGCCCGTAAACTGGAATACGGACCGTAAACCGAGTTTACGACCACTGTTGTACTTTCGACGACTGTTCATTTCATATCAGATTTTGGGTTATTAAAAGGGGGACCAAGTTTATTATTTTATTTCCACATTTCACCCCTTCTCTCTAAAACATCTCTCTACATTTATTCCATAAGAATTCAAGGATTATTAGTGATCAAAAACATTAACCAAGTGAATCAAGTGTAAGAAAACCCATTAAAGATCATACAAGTCAAGAAATCTCATTGGAGATGAACTAGGGTTTTTGCTCAAGTGGAGTATTATCAATCAAGGCTTTTTCCTACGACGTCTGAGGTAAGATTTATGATATTTCTATGTTGTGTAAGGTATTTGAGAGTTGAAATACTTGGATTGTAGAAGGGTATAGAAAAATGGGTCTTGAATGTGGAATAGTCCCATTTTGAGAAATAGCTTAACTTGAGTTACAATTCTTGATGTGTTGTGATGTAAATATGTTATAAATGATGTTGAGAACATGAGATGAGCAATGTATGAGAATGGACTCGGTCGTGCGTTATGGCCATGGATAATGTGGTTGAATAATGACTATCGTTATAATATTGTGAATGTATTATTGACGTTTGAGAGTTGATATACGCTATAGAGGAATGTCGTATAAATAGAGGAGACGTTGCAAGCTTTTCTCTAGTTTTTGTCATTTATGCTAGCTATCGACTCTAATGATAGTATGACTTTAATGAAGGTAGAGACGTGAGCTTCGGAGGAGAACGTGCAAGTGTAGAATAGTTCAACGGAAAGGTATGTAAGGCTGACCCTTCTTTCATAAGGCATGGTTCTTTGGCCAAACGTCTAAATCTTCTTTAAGACTATGATATCTTTCAAATGACGTGATCTTTCGAGCTTGTAAGCTCACGATTCTTGATACGCCACGATTGTGCTAAGTTCCTCGAATGACGAGTAAGCCTATAAAGATAGATGTGACGAATAACGATAATAGTGACAATGATATGGAAGACGACTATGGTGGTAATAGCGATGACGATAACGATGACGACGGTGATAGTAGCTATAATAGTAAAGACGCTTATGAGCTATTATGTATATGTATATACGTATGACTATTATGGAACCCCGAGCTTATGAGGCCGGGTAGGATATGTAAATAAATATGTATATGATTATGTAATGTGCGCACACCTCTGGAGATGGTACGGATAACCCTGACGCCTTGGTAGGGCCAAGTAGATATAACCCTGACGCCTTGGTAGGGCCAGGTAGATATAACACTGACGCCTTGGTAGGGCCAGGTAGATGTAACCCTGACGCCTTGGTAGGGCCAGGTAGATATAACCCTGACGCCTTGGTAGGGCCAGGTAGATGTAACCCTGACGCTTTGGTAGGGCCAGGTATGTGTAACCTTGAGCCTTGGTTGGCCAAGTATGTATGAAACACCGGTCCTGCATGGTCGGGTCTGCTATGTAAATGCTATGAATATGATATGAGTGTGTATATGACATAGACATGAGTATGTATACCAACATGAGTATAAATATGGAACGGATACGATTATGGATATGGATATGGATATATGTACACAAATACGCATTAGAATGGAAAGTTCCTATGAAAGGCAAGTAAGTGCTTATGACGATGATATTACTATCTCCCATCCCGTGTTATCTTTCATGTTGCTTATTATGCTTCTACATTGATATTGATCATGCTTTACATACTCAGTACATTCTTCGTACTGACGTCCTTTTGTTTGTGGACGCTGCGTCATGCCCGCAGGTGCACAGGGCGACAGGATTGATCCATAGCTACACTCTCAGGGACTACATAGCGGAGCCCCATTTCATTCGGAGCTATAGTTTTTGGGTACTTATTCTTTTGTGTACATAATTATGGGCATTGCGGGGTCCTGTACCGCTTATGTGATATGACATACTCTCCTTAGAGGCTCGTAGACATGTGTACGTGGTTAGATGTGTTTGACCTTGTCGGCCTATATTTTGTATATCATTTTGTTAGCCTTGTTGGCTCATGTACATTGACGTGGTATAGATTCCAATGATGATATAAAGGCATTATTGTCCAATGAGACTAGCATGACTGATGAATAGAAATGTATGTTTAATTATGTGGCTCACCTAGATGTAAGTGTAAGTGCAAGCCAAGGGGCGCTCGGGTGGGCTAGTACCGGGCGCTCGTCGCGGCCCCTTAGACGGGTCGTGACAAAAGTGGTATCAGAGCAGTTCATTCCTAGGGTGTGTCAACGATCCGTGTCTAGTAGAGTCTTGGTTATGGGTGTGTTGCGCGCCACACTTATAAACAAGAAGCTGCAGGCATTTTAGTAATGATTGACCTTCTTTCCTCATAAGAATCGTGAGATAGAGATATGATGTAAGGAATTCTTGTTCCTTAATCGTGTGTTGTGTATTTCAGTAATTCCTGTAAAGAGAAAGGCTACAGTAGCCCAAAAGGGCAAGACCGTGGCAGAAAATCGGGCCGAAAGAGCACCGCCACTGGTAGTAGAGAAAAGTGAGTCCCAGAGTGCAGCTCAATCTCAGTCCTTTCGTTCAGTACCAATATTTGAGGAGCATGTGGGAGCTTTAGCCCCAGCTCCAGCACCTCCGGCTCTTCCACCGGATGCTTCAAGCCAAGATGTGAAGGAGGCCATACGTTTGCTTACTCATTTGGTTGCTGCTCAGACTCAGCGGCAAAGTGCAGGGCAAGGTGATAGGGCTGTTAGTGCAAGGGCCCGCGGCTTCATTACTTTGAACCCTCCGGAATTCTTTGGATCAAAGCCGGAGGAGGACCCTCAGGATTTTATTGATGGTATGTTGAGGACGCTTCGACTGATACATGCTTCGGACACCGAATCGGTGGAGTTAGCGTCGTATAGGCTAAGAGATGTCTCGATCCAATGGTACACGGTTTGGATGGCTTCACGGGGAGCCAATGCACCTCCCCCGGTATGGCAAGAGTTTGTTGATGCTTTCCTCTGACACTATATGCCTCTAGAAGCTCGGCGAGCTAGAGCCGATAAGTTCTTAAACTTGAGGCAAGGTAGCATGAGTGCTTTAGAGTATAGTCTCCGCTTTAATTCCTTGGCTAGGTATGCTTCGGCCATGGTAGCGGATATGGGTGACCGAGTGCACCGATTTGTGAAAGGCCTAGGGCCGCATTTGATGGATAGGTGCTTGACTGCGTCCCTTCAGGACAATATGGATATTGCACGCATTCAGGCTCATGCTCAGAACTTAGAAGAAAGTTTACAACAGAAGAGAAGTGAACGCGAGCAGAATAGGGGTCATAGCAAGAGGGTCAGATCCTCAGGTCCGATGAGTGAGTTTAGAGGTGGGCACAGACAACAAATTTCTAGGCACTCATGCTATTCTATGACTAGTGCACCTCCACGGTTTTCCGGCCAGAGCTTCGATAGATCTATTCGTTCCGGGCCGAGTCAGAGTTATTCGGGGTCTCAGTTTAGAGATGATTCGGGTCAGGCGAGGCCACCCACACTACGATGTTCCCAGTGTGGGAAGTTGCATTGGGGTCGATGCCGATTGGGTTCAGATGTTTGCCATTCATGTGGTCGACCAGGCCATATCATGCGTGATTGCCCCTCAGTTCATGGTAGAGGTAGGACTCAGTCTTCAGGGTCGGCAGCCGGGTCTTCAGCATCTGTGCGCCCTATGGGGCCAGGTTCACATGCGCTAGTCGGCCATGGTAGAGGCAGAGGGAGGATTTCCAGTTCTAGCGGTCCTCAGCGCCATGTTTATTCTTTGGTTGGATGCGAAGATCTTGAGTCTTCTCCTGACGTGGTCACATGTATATTATCGGTATTCTCTCATGATGTATATGCTTTGATTGATTCGGGTTCCACATTGTCATATGTTACTCCATTTATTGCGGGTCGATTTAGAGTCAAACCGGAGTCGATCAAACCTTTTGAGGTGTCTACACCTGTTGGTGAATCGGTAATAGCTAGCCGAGTATATAGAAATTGTCTTGAAAAGGATCTTCCTTATTCTTGAAGAATGAGGGGCAAAGGGATTGATCAAGAAAGATCTTTTGTTCTTTTTATATATAAGATCATGATTGGATCCGCATATGTTTGGTAAAGAGAATAATCTTATCCTTTGAGAATAATAAAAAATGGACAGTGTTCAATTGGAACATGAAAACGTGACTAAATTGGTCCTAGTTACTCTTCGGGGCGGAGTGGAAGAAGGGGGGGATTCTCGAACGCGGAAAAGGATCCAATGAATTCAAAAGAATTACCAAAGCACGAAAGCCAGGATCTTTCAGAAAACGGAGCAAGATACGACTTATTTAAACTGAATATTTAAAATGAACAATTCATAAAAAGAAATCCTTCTGTGGGATTACGTGTATTC